>NC_044498.1:49311035-49338535 GCF_902362185.1 Chanos chanos
TGCGTGTGTGTGTGAAATTGTAAAATTGTATAGGACAGTAAAGAAAAACTCAGACCAAATCTCAAACTGTAATATACAGTTTCTCAAAGAGTGAACACGAACCACGCTCTCTCCTGGACTGGAACCTTCCATATCTCGTGTCCCGAAGTTTCAGTCTGCGTAAGAGCTCCTTGATCGAAGAGTAGCCAATCAGAGAACGGGTCCAGCCGTTCACTTAACACCTGTCCCATCAATACGCACGCACGTAGATACATATACAGACACACACACCTGCATGGCCATCTGTCTGCTGATATGAGTAAGAATCATGTGCATGCTGGCAGTATTGTCTCAGAGCATTGCCATGACTGCATTCCAGATGTTGCTTTCATTTTCACAGTGTGACGTTACCTTCCAGAATTAGGATGTCTCTACTCAATTATTTCCTAAAACTCACTGTGGATTCACTGACACTTTTTACTTTCTCTGCCACGAGATGAGACAAGCCTGAGACAGCAGTGAGAGTGTACTCCCTCTGAAATAGAAAAAAAAAAATGTCGTGCAAAGGTAGATAGTCACAGCAGAGAACAAAAAAAGGGAGAGAGAGAGAGAGAAAAGTAGGTCAGAAAGGTGCTTGGGGATAAAAAGGTGTTGATCTGTTTGTGTGTGTGTGTGTGTGTGTGTGTGTGTGTGTGTGGTGTGTGTGTGTGTGTGTGTGTGTGTGTGTGTGTGTGTGTATGTGTCCTTTTCATTCCCTTTAGTGGTACCCAGTTTGTAGTACCCAGTACTGTCACTGAATGTGTGTTGTGATCACTCACTTCTGTGTCTTCACTCGTCTGAAGTCTACAGATAAATACACAGGAGAGAGAGGAAAATAGGAAAAAAATTTCCTGTGTTGTATTCACTCCTTTTAAACCAATATCTCCTCTGAGTCTTCAAACACACAGAAAATGAGTTTGTGTGTCGCGGTCTGTTCCCTTTGCTCCTGCTGCTGGCGATTATTTTTAGCAATGTTTTCACAACCCTCCAAACACATGAATATTGGAATGTGTGGAGTGGGAAGGACAGATAAATGGGCTCTTAATAAAAAAAAAGAAAAAAAAAACTATTGTTAAATGTGGCACAAGGTCTGACACAGTCAAAGCTATCACAGACATGTGGCGACACTTTTTTTATTATTATTATTTGCAAAATAGGTCATATGTAAATGAGCACAGGCAGATGTTTGACAGACAGAGGGGGGGGGGAGATGGAGAGGGAGGGGGGGGGGGATCAGCAGGGGAAGAAAGGGTTCATCTCAATGAAACCAAATGGAACTGCAGCCAAAAAAAGAAAAGAGACAAAACACACAGTCGGTCTCCTCAGCCGGTGCTATAGGTAATGAGATAAGAGTTAGTCAAATTTCACTCCTCTTACAGTTAATAAAAAAAAAAGACATTCGGTGGACGACTGAACAGGAATTCCGTTTCATACAGAGACATTATAGGCAGAGAGATGTTGGGTGCTCTTTTTTTGTGTTACGGGTTGTTTTGACTGCTCATCTCCTGTGCAAAACTGTGTGTTTATTTTTAGTTATGTTTTGATTGCCTTTAGTGTTGATATTATGTTCACATTAGTTTAATTATATGCTGGACCATTTTCATAATCGGGTCCTTGTAGGACAGAAAGAGAAGAAAAGAGACAGTCAGTATTTGAAGACATACAAAGAAAAGAATTACAGAGAACCCAGAGGACAGGAGCCAGCAGAGAGAGGCATGAATTCAAACAATGTTGTCCCTTTGGACATCTCTGCTCCAGAGACAGGCATGTATATAGAGATCTGTGATAAATTCTCATTCTTTTCGGGCTCTCTGTGTTTGAAGGGCACACATAGGCAGTGTATACGCATGAACATGTTCGCTACCTTTTTGTGTGTGTGTGTGTGTGTGTGTGTGTGTGTGTGTGTGTGTGCGTGCGTGTGCGTGTGTGTGAGCGTGAGTGTGAGTGTGAGAGTGTGTGTTTATGCAAAGAAGCAGAAGAACACAAACTCTGTCACATACAAAACATGTACGTTCACCCTCTCTCTCTCTCTCTCTCTATCTCTCTGTCTCCCTCATACATGCACATGCACACATGCATGTGCACACACACAGACACACAGACACACACACACACATTTGAGCACACACAGTATTACACTCAACACGAGCTGAACGAGGAGCGTCGTTGTGCTTTGCATATCTAAGCTAGTCTACTCGCTTTAGTTTTCTGTCAGGTAAGGAACAGGCTGTTTACTTCTCTCAGAGCTAAGGAACACACAAAGTAAAGAATCGTTTTATCATCACCTTGTCTGTTCTCCACACCTTTTGATAAGGGGAATCAGAACTCTCTCTCTCTCTCTCTCTCTCTCTCTCTCTCTCTGTCTCTCTCTCTCTCTCTCTCTCTCTCTCCCCACTGCCCCTCAGCCTGGCCTCAATCAGGTCAGCCAGCAGCTTGAGGGAACAGAACTAGGCCATGAAATTTTGACTTATTCATTCCTGTAGCTTTTTTTTTTCTTTTTTATGTGAGGGAGGGAGGTGACGTATATATCATGTTGTCTTAACCCCTATGGTGAGCACACGCATTCAGACGCGTTCACCATTCCGACAGACAATCAGAACAGGACATGTGGGGTCAACAGTTCAACTGCCTTTCTCTTTGGAGGACCAGATTTTGAGTTTCGGACAGTCTAAAGAATAGTAGATGATTAGAGACCATGTTAGAAAGCAGTAAATCTGTGAGTACTTACAGAAAGCGCTTAGCAGAAGAAATGTGAAGAGATAGAAAATGATAATTCTGCAAATATGCAAAGTTGTTTGTGAAGAGGAGGTGCTAATTGAAAAGGCTTTCATTAAGAGAGAATGTCAAGACAGTTTGGGTTGAAAAATTGTCTAGAGGACTCTTCGGGCAGGTTTGGAGATATTAATAGTTGAGAAAAGACATTGGTTAAGCATCTTCATCTGACATGCGGAGAGCAACGTTCGGAAAACAGCTGCAGGACTGTTTTAGCTTGTTTAGACAACGTTTCTGACTGATTTAGAGAAAGTGCCCGTTTAGCAAATACATCTGTCTGGCTTGGCAAAAGGAACTTCTTTCAGACAGAGAGAACCTCCGGTCGGTTAAGTAGAGGATGTGCCGCAGCAGACGCAGGGGGACAAAGCAAGGAGGAGCAGAGCCGAGTCGACGGGCTGCCAATAATGATACATTTTTCATCATAAGCAACAAGAATCAGTGAGACTGCTGCCCTGAGGGGACAAAACGGAGAGGAAAAAACGACCACGGCTTCACTTTGCCTGTCAGACAAGCAGCGAAGGCACAAAACCACTGCCAGGCAGAAAGGAAAGGGGGGAGTGTGTGTGTGTGAGAGAGAGAGAGAGAGGGAGAGAGAGAGGGGAGAGAGAGAGGGAGAGAGAGTGAGAGAGACAGACAGTTTGTCTCTCTCAGTTTATCTGTCTGAAAACCTTGTTAACTCCCATTGGAAGTTGAAAAGATTTCAGATTAAGACTCTTGGTATAAACTCCACCTGACTCTCTGGCTGACGCATCTCTATTCTTGTCGTGTTGCTTTTCTCTCTCTCTCTCTCTCTCTCTCTCTCTTTTTCACTCTCTCTCTTGTGTCCTTATTTGACATTTCAATTAGAAGACAAGAGTGAGAGGGCAGAGGGAAAGGACAGGTGAGGGGGGAACGCTGCAGTGTAGAGCATTGTGAAACTCTAAAGGGGGCAATATAAAAAAAAAAACTATTACTACATCAAAGTAATATCATCTCTACTATATCATTTCTAGGGTATAGGAACGCTTCCATTCAAACCTTATTCCTAACAGAGTGGAGACGCGCAAACTCTGTGTCGATAAAGAAACCACGGCCCAGTTCACAAATCTAAGTCCTTGACAGTTCACTGAAAGCAGCTACACACTACAGTTTCTCTCATTCAGTGACCTCAGCTAACTAATCTTTAAGCGTAAAGCTGGTTCTTTGTGTATATTGCTGAGGGAGTGAGAGAGAGAGGTTGTGTGGCAGAACAGGCTGCTTTGTTCATGCTCTGTTAGTTCTGTTCTCCCGTCATTACTTACATTGTCTCTTCTCACACTGCCTTATCATCCCTGCTCCTTTTACACTGTCAAAAAACAACATTTCCTTCTTAAAAGGCAAAAAAAAAAAAGTTTTCTAAAGGAATAGATATCTGGCTGGTTAAAAAAAAAAAAAAGTATTCTCTGTCGTGGATCAGCTGAAACAAACTGAAAGTGATTCTTAAACATCTCAGACCAAAGCTAGCCTACATTCTGACAACGCTGCAACAATCCAATGAACTGAGCGGCAAAAACAAGAGGGGGTGAAAAAAACAACAACAGCAACAACAACAAAATCAACATCAACGACAAAAAAAAACTTTTGAATTACCATTTTGCACTGAACGCTTCTTCAATTCGGCATCTCTGTTTAAAATGTTATGTGAAAGCCGTCGATACGGAGTGCAGTGGGACTTCATCTCTGTTGTGATACCTCACATCTCAATCTCTAACAATTACATCTTCTTTCCTGTCAGTTCTGTGCTTTTTATTCATGCAACAGAGTTGTTTTGTCTCTACTTCTGGGCTTTCCAATTCGTTCCTTCATTCATTCATTCATTCATTCATTCACTCATTCATTCATTCATTCATTCATTCATTCATTCATTCATTCATTCATTCACTCATTCATTCACTCATTCATTCATTCATTAAGCACCTACTTAAGAATTAGTGCCTGTACCACCAAATGTGTGTCCAGTAACTGACTATGTGCTCTGTGTTTCCACTAACTGACTGAGTCCTCTGTGTGTCCAATAACTGACTGTGTCCTCTGTGTTTCCACTAACTGACTGAGTCCTCTGTGTGTCCAATAACTGACTGTGTCCTCTGTGTTTCCACTAACTGACTGAGTCCTCTGTGTGTCCAATAACTGACTGTGTCCTCTGTGTTTCCACTAACTGACTGTGTCCTCTGTGTGTCCACTAACTGACTGTGTTCTCCGTGTGTCCACTAGCCGACTGCGTTCCCTGTGTGTCCGCTAACTGACTGTGTTCTCCGTGTTTCCATTAACTGACTGTGGTGTCTTTGTAGTGGCTATGAGGCTCTGGCCTTATAGTGAGAGTTAGGCCAGTGAACTGGACGAATTTTGGCTCATCTGTGCAGTCGTTTTACTTAAGGCTGACCTCTTTAGAGTGTTCCGTCCTGCCACACTCTCGCAGAACTGGGAGAACGCCAGGGCTGGCCTGTGTTCTGAGAGATAGCGGCACAGTAATCCACAGTCCATTCTCTAGAGACAAGAGGGTCGAATAATCCGTCCACATGATGAGTGTGTGTGTGTGTGTGTGTGTGTCTGTGTGTGTGTCTGTGTGTGTGTGTGTTTATGTGTGTTCAGTAATGGCTGAACATCTATCAGGTTCTCGGCGGCTTATTGTTAGGCAGAAAACACTCTCAAGTTCATGCAGTGTAATTTGCTCATGTTCATCTAAAACTATATTCCTTTCAGAACATCAGAGGTGAAACATAGAGAAGCGATGTTTGCTGGTAAAAGAGTTCTGTTCCCTCCACCATTAAGTTTAACGACTGGCTTATGAGCTTTCACCTCATTTTCCTGGTGGACACAGCCATAAAACATGTGATTGAACCAATCTGAAGTTTTCAACTGTTCTTTAAGGGCTCAGACAACAATGTGTTTGGAGAAAAATGTCCAGTGTTTCGGGTTGCCAGGACTGAACTGCCATGAGCTGTAAACAGATGTGTTTAAAATGAAAAGGTTCATATTGTGAGATATTCTTTTTGTACTTTTGCACTTTATGTACGTTTTTAACTGTCAGCATTTTCAATAACAAACACGTTTTCTGCTTCGCTACCTAAAAAAGATGTCAACGCTCAACTCCCAGTAAATAATAAGGAGAAGATGTTATTGTTTGTGTTGTATTTATTTTTATCTTTTTTTTTTAAAGAAAGCTCTTAAAGACCTCTGCTACCGAAATCTGCCGCGGTAACTCCAGCGGCCTTAGCACAGGCCGGCCGCGCATGTGGATTAACTGACCGTGACCGTGTGTTTGCAGGACAGTTCAGAGACTGAGGTGGACAGGAACAAGTGCTGCACGCTTTGCAACATGTTCTTCACATCCGCCATCGTGGCTCAGTCCCACTACCAGGGAAAGACACACGCCAAGAGGGTCCGCCTGGTCCTGGGTCAACCTCCGAGCATACCCGCCACAGCAGGTACGCTGCACCCGGAACAAACAGAACTGTTTACACCCCTCAGACAAGACGTCTCCGTGCCGACGCATTACGCGTATTCAGCCATTCAGCCATGTATAATGTCGTGTTACTCGTAAAAACACATATAAGTCTATAGGATTAGAATCATTCTGTAGGTTAAAATGTGCTGTCTTTGTAGTAAGACTTTGGATAACACTGTATTTGATGTGGTCATTGTGACATCATCTGTCATAATTTGACATAACTCAGCAGTAACTATGTATCTTAATAATGATAGATATTACATAGTTCATACTGTAAGAATCTTGGACAGCCCCATGTCATAGCCTTGTTTTAACTGGGTCACATTGCCATGTTCAGTGACAAATCAAACTGATATTTATCTGAACCAATGTCTATTCATCACCTACAAACGGCTTAGATATGCTGAGGGATTGATTTTCTGTCATGACTAGTAGGCGGTAGTTATAATGTGTGACCAGAGTCACACACGTGACCAGAGTTATGTCAACCCAATGACAGCGTCATGAGGACCATGCCAGCCAAAGCTGTTCTTGGACCTTTTACATGCTGTCCTTATGACAGCATTGTCTCTATATATGAGTGTAAAAATAATGGAATATAACTCAAAAGATTATCAGACAATACCTGGACTATATTGTGCTAAAAGAGAGTGTTCAGAGAGAGTGTGTGTGTGTGTGTGTGTGTGTGTGTGTGTGTGTGTGTGAGTGTGTGTGTGTGTGTAATGTAAAAATAGACCCTACGAAGCATTGCGTGGAGCTGGCCCCGGTCTGCTGAGGGGAGTAACTATACAACATGGACAGGGTGACGGATGAAATACTGTTCACTATGGGATTAGGTGTTCAGGGGTTGTGCTGAGTGAGTCATGCACTGGGGCTCAAGGCTGTGTGAGCGGCGTGGGGGGGGGATGGGGGGGGGGATTGGTTTACACACTGACTGGACAGTCACTTTGGCAAACACAGCTTCACCCGACATCCCCCCCTGTGCCCCAGTCTGCCCAATATGTCTCAGTCAGTAGAAATAGAGCAGCTCCACTCAGCTTACCTTACATTCTGCAGAACCGGCGGAGCAGGCTGCCATTCAAATCTTCATTCTAACTTTTCTTTGGAAAGCCTTTATAAACCCTAGTATTTGCCTTTCATAGAGGTTTATTTGACATGATATAACGGCTATGGTGTCCTAGACGGTAACAAAACTGACATTGAAAAATAACTTGATTTATGATTAGACGGTATAACACTGAGCACATGTGGCACACAATCTGTAATCAGAGCCAATCAGGTTTTTTTGTTTGTTTGTTTTTTTGACGAAGGGAAGTATAGCACAGTCATAGATATTTTAGAGCTTGGTGTTATTACTTTATTTGGGTAGAGAATGTATGTTCTATGTAGACGATAGGCCCATGGTGGATTGGTGTATGTGTATATATTTTTATATATATATATATATATATATATATATATATATATATGTATGTATGTATGTATGTATACACACACATACGTATTTGACCTCTGACCCTTGTGTGTGAACGTGAGTGTGTGGGTGGGTAGAGGGCAGGGCAAGGCCGTGTCAAGCGCAGAGCCTGGATCTGTAAGTTACTGGAGCTGAATGGGAGAACCATCGATCTAACGGGTGTGGGTTACGGAGATCGTCAATATCTCACTCGATTCAACATCTCACTTCACACGGGAAATACAGCAAATACAGCAACGACGAAAATCAGCCTGAATGGGAAAGCAAACTGCAGGCATGGAATCTGCTTGTTTTTGTGTTGTGTTGTTTTGTTTTGTTTTGTTTTGTTTGTTGTTGTTGGTAAAGTCGTTGTGAAAGAGAATGGAAGTCATGTAGAAAACGCCTGGAGTGTTTCAAAAGATGTTCAGCGCTGGAATGTAGGTTAAGGTCACTGCCATGTATGGAGAGTTCCAACAAACACACACTTGACATATATGCTGCAGATGATGAAAAGGCTGAACGGCTCACGTTCTCTGTGAAATGCTGCCTAACAGCCGTAACATTAAAAAAAAAACAAAAAAACAAAAAAAAAACGTTTTGTACATCTCTTCTCTTCTGTAGGATGAATTTGTAATCTGAAGACAAGCTACAGTCACTTACAATGTCCTGATTTTCACAGCACGTCAATATCTCATTTACATATTCATTCAAGTCAAATAAACTCTACTCTTCCATTTACTGCATTTACAGTTCGTGGTGCTTTTGGTAAGTTAATGATGCATTTATAACCATATGCCCTTCAGCAAGTTCTTGTGTTTGTTTATTTATTTATATATCTATTTATTTTGCAGTTTGTTTTTTGGCCATGAGTGTTACCTTGACTTTACAGAACAGTGACTTCGGTGACCACAAAGCATTAAGAAATTAGTTGTTGTGCTTGTTTTGAATCCTCAAGGTTAAACTGACAATACTACATAGTGGTGACATTAGAGACACCCACAGGGCATGAAAAGAAAAAAAAATTGGATTTGACAAAGTGAGAAAGGATTGATTCTAGACAGACGCTTTCAATCACCTTGGGCCTTGTCATTGGATGTTTGCCAGCAAAATCAAGCGCAGAGAGCCAGTGTGCGTGTGTGAGTGAGAGTAAAGTCCAACTTTAGCAACAATTTGCCGGTAACATTAAGCCGTTCCTTTTTGTTTCATTCTAGAGGGGAAGTTTTTTTTTTTTTGTTTTTTTTTAAACATTCTTAATAGACTCTCTGTTTTATGGTAGCACTCCATTTCAAAAGGAATACATCTGTGTCGTCTTCTCGTGTGTTAGAGGACTCCTTGGGAAGTTGCGTCTCTATCTTTAGTCAGTCAATGACGCTCTTGAATTTCATTTCCTGACGCGAGGGTAAGATGTAATGCGAGCCAACGAGTGTTTCATAGAGGACTCTTGTTCAAGCAGGTATGCATTTACACGCTCTGCCAACATCTGTCTGACTGTCAGGTTCTCAAAGCCTGCTAAAGCCGCCAATTTACCGAAGGCATCGCAACACGACCGAAGATAGTCTCGGAAACAAACGCGCTGTAGTTAAGTGTTGTTGAACTGACGTGAACAGTACTTTCCGGTTACAAAACACATTTACTTGTCGCATAACGGAACCAGAAACTATCAGGTAAAAATCAAATGAATTTATCCAGTTCTGTTTTTACTATTTTGATCATTACTAATGATAACAAGAGTTTCTGGTTCTTTATGTGTCTTCCACAAGACACTGCCAGCTAGTTTAGCATTGTGTCATTCTAACAGTGCTCTTTTTGGTAGCGTTTTTGTTTTTTTCCTTAAATTTGGTCGAAAAACGGAAGGGCGGGGGTTTCAAAAGAGATTAACGTCAAAAGCAAGCTTCATGAAAATTCAAAGTGGTGTGTACTCTAGAGAATTCCCTTAGACGTGCATTACTGGTGACAGCTCAGGCGTGGTGTGATGGAGATGCCCTTGAGGTGTAGTTACCTGCCCACCATCTCTCTCTCTCTCTTTCCCTTTCTCTCTCTCTCTCTCTTTAGCTTCCTCTGACACTTTCTCAATCACTCTATCTCTCTCAGACTCTTCATGCTCATGTCACTGCAGGGGGATTGTCCGTTGCTCTGCCCTGAATTCCTCTCGGTAAAACCACTTACTTACACCTCGCTGCACAGGTGTTTGTGTAGAAGGGGAAAAGAAACAGAGAGAGAGAGAGAGAGATAGTAAAAAATATTTCACTCACACAATGTAGCCCCATTCACAGGAACAGAGGAGATTCTATCTCTTAATGTCTCTCTCTCTTTCTCTCTCTCTCTCTTTCTCTCTCTCTCTCTCGCTGTCTCTCTGCCCCCCCCCACCTCTCTCTCTCTCCCTCTCCCTCATTTTCTGTCTTTCTGTCCATCTTTCACCTGTTGCCTACTCACTTGTTTTCATTTTTTAAGAAAGGATTGCTCCTCGACGAAAGCTCCACACAGTGTAGTTTGAATCATCTGGCTCCTAACATCAGGGTGTGGGTGGTGAGAAGAGCATAGGCAACAGTAGTTACTGTAACTATGTGTGTTTTGGCTTCCTGTTATTTCTCTATGACTAAGTAATCAACAGAAATGCATTTGTCTAAAACAATCTTGTCAACAAAGAGACCAATAACTGAGACTGCGTTTTTTTTTTTACCTCTTTAAGGGAGCATTACAAAAAGAGCTTCTGCCATTGTGTTTGTCATTTACAGCAGTAAATAAATAATGAGAGTTAAAATCAAATCACTTTTGTTAAATATGCTAGCATTTCCATTTTGTCTACAATGGTTTAGCTAATCTATCCTATTTTAATTACACACAACAGACATACTCACAGACACCTGCTCTCTCTCTCTCTCTCTCACACACACACACACATGCGCGCGCGCGCACACACACACAGAGAGTGTACTTAGCCTATGACATTAAGCCCCAACTGTGCGATAGGCCTTTGGGCTACTCAAGGCTGGTAACCATGGCAACAAGTCTGCAATGTCATGAAAGGTAGGTCACCTGGAAGATCTCTACTCTTTCAGTGTTTTGTTTTTTTTTTCTTTTGTTTTGTTTTTTTGTTTGTTTGTTTTTTAACCTCCACAAAGTGTAAGAGCATCCCTTTCCTGAGAGACCGGGAGGGGGGCGTCGCTGGAGGACTGTTGGCCTGATGCTGAACCACACTGCAGTTCAATAGATCACTTTCAGCACCTATTTTCAACCTGGAAGCATTTGCAAGAGGAGCAGTACTGTCTGAGTGTTCTCCTCAGAACACACATTAAACTTAATGTATCTATGATTTTAAATGGCCTCAAGAAAGCTATTAGTATTGATAGATGTTTATGGGCAATGAAATGACTGCTGTATTTATTTTTTCAGTGAGTGATTTTTTTAATAGACTGTCTCTCTCTCTCTCTCTCTCTCTCTCTCTCTCTCTCTCTCTCTCTCGCTCCTGCTCTCCTTTTCTGCTCCACCACACAGATTCTGCTCCTACCACTCCACAGCCCACAGCTCCCCATCCACCTCCTCAACCTTCATGGCCCACTGTGGCCAACAGCGGGGAGGCGGGGAAGTACTGCTGTCTGTGCGGGGCCTGGTTTAACAACCCTCTCATGGCTCAGCAGCACTACGAGGGCAAGAAGCACAAGAGGAACGCGGCACGCGCCAGGCTACTGGAGCAGCTGGCGGGCAGTTTGGACGCCACGGAGACCACAGGTCAGAACGGCGGCTGGGTCAGGGCATCTGGGGAGAGAGAGAGAGAGAGAGAGAGAGAGAGAGGGGAGGTCTTAGAAAATGTTTTCACGGCCGTTTTGACCCCAGCTCCAAAGTCACAGCTCGGAGGACAGATCGAATAAAAACAAGGAGGGGGAAGTGAGTCCGGAAGTTTGGATAAATATGTTAGTGAGACGGAGCATGAGGTAAAGGTCGGATGATATGGCTAGGTACTGCACAACAATTGTCTAAAGATCGACCACAACTGATTAAAACGTTCGCTTAATGTTGTTATTTTTGTATTGCCTGAGGAACTGGTTACTTTAACCCGGTGCTAACTCAGCAAACGCACTTGGCTAACACGCCACCTAAATAAGCACACTCACTGAATACCTGGAGAGAGAGTCATTCTTTTCTAAAAACAGCTTTAAATTTGCTTCAAGAGCCTCCACTGAGCAATCACATCCAATACTCTATAGTCCTTCTGCTACCCCAGAGCTCGTAACATCTTCCTCGGTATTTTCGTTCCGATGCTTACAGGGTCAAATCTCTTCAAGAGGTCCATTCCGTCCACATATCGTTTCAGAATGATGTAATTTCTTCTTAAAAAACAAAACAACAACAACAACAAAAAAAACCAGACATACGTTGCCAGATGAAGGTGTCAGGGCAAGTATTGCCAACTCTTAAGCCAGTTTTACTGAAGCGTGACTCACGTCACCTCCTAGCTCAGGGCTCTAAGCAGTGTCATGTTGAATGAAGTCGTCGTTGTCACAGTTAATGACCTAGATGTGTAAGTCCTAGATGAGTAACTTGACTTTCCTGAGGAAAAGATTAGCTTTTCAACAAATCCTCCCACCACCAACCCCCACCCCACCCCCCAAACCCCCATCTTCAGGATTCATGGGAGAAAGTATTTTGACCCCCCCCCCCCCCCAAAAAAAAGAAAGTCTCAAGCTCAGAAATAACCCAAGTTCAATTTAGGTCCGTTTCGGTGTAAATGTCTGGTCCAAGGGAAAGCGTTCCAGTAATTTGCCCTTTGAGGAGGACAGCTGGTGTCTGAAGGATTGGGAGGTTCAAAGCACACACTGAAAGTGCTGGATGGGCTATTTTGTAATGGCTTTTTTTTTTTTTTTTGGAGGGTAAGACCAGAGGAAACTCTTTGTGCACCAGGGGAAAGTCCTCAAATAAAGAGAGGAGAGAGAGAGAGCGGGAAATGTCAGGGCAGCCAACGGGAGCGACTCGCTTATCCTCAGGTGCGTTCGCGAAAACAAAATGAGCCGGCCTCATTTCCAAGCAAACGTGTCATTATTAGTCGGTCGAGTGCCAAGTTTCTCACATGTAACCAGAGCTGGCACACGGTTATGTAGGCCAGCTCTCAGCACTAGTCTGTTCACAGGCAGCCCATGGGGAACCTCCTGAGGTATGCCACAATCCTCGGTATCAGTAAGGACGAAAAACAAACAAAGTCACTTCAGTGAGGAGCGAACCAAGATCTTAACATTTTATTTGTCCGCGAGAAAATCTGTTAGAAAAGCTTTTCAGAAGTCAAGCTTTTAAAATTGAGGAGACACACTTAAGTAGTTGCAGGGGGGATAAACTGATATATGAAATTCGATTTACTGAGCCAAAACTTTTCTGGAAGAAGACTTACATTCATAATGCATGCGAAGAGGAAATATTTTGTGCCCGTTTGAAGATCAGACGCTGTGACACGGGAAGGCTGGAAATTTAATTTCACCTTTTCACAGTGCATCTTCCGCTCATCGGATATGACAAAAATATTGCATCTCTAGGAAGGCATTACTTCGTTGTTGATATCTGTGTTGTCAGGCTATAGGCAGAGAGTAAACATTTTGAGGCCCTCGTGAAGAGTACGCCTCCGAGAATGCCACTCATCATTTGTGAACGTCGCTAAAAATATTTTGTTGTTGATTTCGGCGCTTTCCATACAAGCAGTCAGCGAGTTTCACCTCCAAAAGCGGCTGTAAGCACACAGCCAGTGTCTGGATACGAAGCACTGCAAAATTCTCTTCAGCATTTTAGTGTGTTTGTCCCCTGAAACATCTCCATTTTCTCGTATTCTTAAAGCTCCTGGGCACCTCCTCCCTCCCTCCCTCCCTCCCTCCCTCAGCCTGGTGTTTCTAGAACCTTCTCACCCCCACATCCAACACAACCCCTCCCCGTGTGCTCTGTAAAAGAAGTTCGGTGCCTGAGAAGCCTCGTGGTTGCCTCTTCCTCAGGGGAGCGTAAGGAGCTCCGTAGGCACGCCACTCCTCATTCATCATTCTCACCCCCACACACCCCCGAGAGAGTGCGTGAGAGAGAGAGAGAGAGAGAGCAGGAAGGACAGTATGTGGATGCAGCCGTTCATTAGCCATCCTCTGGCTTATCAGACAGATACCTGGGCTCTTGGGTTGTGACCTCTCACTGGTTGAGCCCCTCACTGCGCTGACTGCTGGGAGAGAGCACAGCGTGAAAGATTGGGTGTTTGCCGGAGAACCACTTCAGCATAATTGCCTCCCATCTGAGGTTTTATTGAGAGAATGGGGACACATTGGACTATATACCAATTTTGCCTTTGAACTAAAAACACAGACACACACACACACATACACATACACACACTTGCACATACGCACACACACACACACAAACGTGTATGGGGGGGGTGAAATTCTACTCTTTATTTATAAGTGTGTGTGTGTGTGTGTGTGAGAAAGGTAAACCATTCTCCCTAAAACTTAAACACCTGTCCTTTCTCTCATAGAGCCTGTTGATGTTTGGAGGAAGGTCGGAAAAATTCAAAGTGTAGCGTTTTGCTTTGTTTAAAATTGCAGGAGAAGTTGTCTTGCTACAGGAGATGTGTAAAATGCCTGGGACATGCACTTTTAGTTACTGATGCTCTTAGATCATTTGGAATGGTCTCCTGGGGGCAAACAGACAGGAAAGCACTTTCCACTGCTGTACTGATTCACTGACAACCAGAGAGGAATCTATTGAACTGGAACACAGATCTGTGTCTGCAGGAGATTGTTTTGTTTCTGAGCCAAAAATACATCAGAGCAATTTCCATGGAGGATACAACTGGTGTGACATCACTTTTCGTTCAGACCAAATTTAGACAATTTGTTATTAACATAATTTGTCTGGGTGATTTATGGTCAGTGTCAGATTAATCATGTCGTGTTAGAGGCAATATTCTTTCAGGTGGTCCAACCTGCTTTTTGTATTTCATATATTTTCCATGGCCAGGGATCAGAAGCCAGACTCCTCACAGACAAACCTCATTTTAGCTTTATCAAGCCCCTATTGAGCCTCAGAATAGCAGCGGAGGCATCAGGTGTGTTAGTCTCCAAGACTGAACTCTCTGTGTCTGTCTGGGAAAATTAGCCTGCCTAGTTCCAACCTTATTACAGACCTCCACCACCTGCCTCCATCACAAATGGTCAGACTAACACATTACTGTTGGCAGAGTGAAACAGCTAGCATCCCCCCACGCCACACGTTACATATTTATCCTGACGTTCTTTATTACAAAGAAAATGTGTACTGGACTTTTGCACGGGCAATTAGAAATGAAGAGAGGCATACACACTTTCAAGCCAAGCTCTGAATCCACTGGACTGATCACCCAGTGCACAGCGCTACATTGAATTTATTTGTGTATTTTGACGTTGCGCCATTTGGACAGACTCGATAAATGAAAACTGGAGATGATTCTTTCCCCATTTTCAATTTATTAAATATTGATTTTTGATACTCAGCAAACATTAACGGTACCGTCCTAGCTTTTAAAAACCTGAACTGTGGCTGAGTGTTGGTGGAGTTTGTTTATTTGCTTTTGTGTTCTAGCTCTGTGGGGCTAAGTTGCGATCATTAAACTTCAACTTTGGCGTTTTTGTACTTTTTCCAACTTCAGTCTGTACACTTTGCACATTTTTGGTTTCACTTAATGAGCCATTCTTATGTAAGCTTCTAATTACTGCAATTAATCTGTTTTTCTCAAGAAGTTCTTTTTCTGTTTACCAGGAAAGATAATGCTGAGGAAAGTAAGCAACATTAACATGCCTAGAGTAAACAATCAATCTTTTCCACATCCTGTAGATCGAGGTCTGTTCCACTGAATTAGATGAACGATTTGGAGAAATTCCCAGTGGGCTGTGAGTGTTGAGTGGCAATTAGCCCTGGAAAGTGAGAGAACCTGATTTATGGACCGCTCTTTAAAAAAACCATAGAATGACCTCTGTTCCCGGGTTCTAATGCTCTGGCAACTTCCCGGGTTCTAACGCTCTGGCAACCAGTTCTCTGAACGCATTCATCTCTTCTTGACTGCCATCGGATTCCATGTGGACTCCCGGCATAGGCCATCTGCGGCTGCACCCCTCTCTCTCTTTCTCTCTCTCTCTGTGACTTTTTCTGGCATTGCCCCGTGTTTAATTAACAAGGATTATCAGCCACCGCGGTGTCGTGCCAGACTAGTTTATTAGCGGCGCGCTGTGCGGTTGTCAGGAGTTCGTAATGTCGGAAACATCTATCAAACGGAGCTTATTAAGAGAAACAAATACTCAGCACGGCTATTACTGAGAGGTATAAGGACCGCGAAGCAATCGAGTAAAGCAGGGTTTCAGAGGGCTGATTCCAGGCCTCTTCTCTCTTTTATCAGTGATAGGAGTGACAGTTATCCTCATTTTAGAGTACTCATTTCCAGCAAACGGCTAAATCTTAATTAATAGCCTCTTCGCTGCCCACACAGAACAAACGTAATGACAGTTGGGGGGGGCGCTTATGTCAGGCCCTCTGTGTTATCTGTTTTCTGAGAGACTCTCCAAGACCATAACTCCTTTAGCCCAACGTATTAATTGCTCCGCTTGTCATTTCAATGATAGCTCGTCCCCGATAAATATTAATAGTCGTCTATGAATAGATGCGGAGACATGTTTTTTGAGATTCATCATACGCTATTTAGTATCACTCTGTATATTTAGTGTAATGACACCCGAACATGTCAAAATGCAAAACATGCGGATCTCCACTCGCGGCCAGTTAGAAGCAGTCAGAGCATTGATTGATATCAAGTTGATTTATTTTTGGATACTGATATCAGACCCAGTGAAACTTGGGAGTTGAGAGAGGTCAAAAATACTGGAGGGCAATGATTTATGTGTTAAAATACTGTAGGTTCTGTACATGCTATACAACTTAACTAGGCTACATTCAGAAAATCTGCTATTTTTTTTTTCTTTTTTTAGATTAACAGGGGTTTGTGCATGTCTCCTTTCACTAGAACATCATCAGCTTATTGATCTTGTTAACAGAAATGTAATGCGGTGTTGAGGAAACTTGGAATATGTTTTTTGCCACCTCCTGGCCATCTTCGTTTGGCGACGCTGAGCTGGCGGCAGTGGCTTACTAATCATGGTAGTTATGTTAACACAGGTCTATTCTTAGGCTGTGACTGTTCTCACCTCTTAATTATTATATCCCAGAGTGCAAGTTCACCTTTGTTGAAATACATGTCCAAACTGACAACTCCCCTGTAATTAAACTATCAACGCAGTTTTTACCGATATGTTATCTCAGCAGACTAATATTTTACCGTAGACCCATGTTTTCTGTTGTTTCTGTTCTGATCATCAAGCAGTAAATTAATGCTTGTCTGACTAACTGGGTAAAAAAAAAAGCTCTATATTTCTGGCGGTAAGGTCTATGCTGAACAACGCTGCTTTCCTCTGACCTTATAATAACAAATGGTATTGATATCATCACAGTTCTTTCAGAACATGCACCATGCTGGCAAGTAATAAATCTTTTTTAAGCCAATTTGATAGTTAAAAAAAATCATCTATTTCGAGATTCGCTGTTCGACAAAACCACGGCTGTTAAGAGCGTAGTAAATCAAAGCGTCAGGTCATTACGGAAAATGAAAGCTTCCGTGAACACATTTTCTTGCAGAAAAATACAGTTTATTGTGAAAAGTACAAGAAACTAAAACTTTTGATCAAAAAAGTCAGCGTCGACAAAACCAAATGCAAGTGTTCTAATGAGTCCATTTGACAGAGGAGATGAACTTCCATTTGAACATCTTGTCTTGTCACCTCCATTTGTAGGCTACGTTTTCAGCATCGCTAATAGGTGAATGTGCAGTTTTGTTCACTGTTGTCATCTTTTTCAGTCTTAATGATATCTGGAGCTTTAGTACCTTCAGATGCTACAACTTTGCGGTCTTTGAGACAACACATAGGCCCGTTCACTGGCTCTGACACCACTAAAAAGCCAGACTTACATGTTATACGTCATTTTCCTCGCTAAAGAACGCATACAGACAGGCCACAATAAATCAGATTCATTTCGCGCTTTTTTCTATAGTCTCTAAAAAAAACATCACACTTGATTTTTCAATATAGTGTACACAGTCCCCTTGGCAACGGTTTCCATGACCGTCAGAAAGCACAGCCTACTCTGCCATGAGGAATTACTCCTGCTACGGATGTCTGCTAAGAGAAATTATTCTGCAATCCAAACTACACAGCCGCCCCACAAGTGAGGAATGTGAGCTCCCATACTCTCACACTCTCTCTCTCTCTCTCTCTCTCTCTCTCTCTCTCCCCCCTTCCTTCACTCTTCTCCTCCAATCGTCTATTTTTGGGTTGCTCCCGATCTGTACCACCTGCAAACCCTTTAATTAGCACACATCTGTTTCACTCCCTTAGCTATAGAGCTCTGTACAGGCCTGGCTTCGCTACATTTTGCGAAATCCTCCGATAGATGTTCCTAGAATCGAAAGGTCACCATGACGCAAAAAAAAAAAAAAAATTACAACGCAATCCACATGGTTTAGACAAACGGAGGAAACGGCAATTTTCATTAATAAAGAAAATGCAATAGCCTGCTCTTCTAATGACTATTCTAATGTCGCCTAATGACTTGGAAAACTGAAACTGAATTCAACCAAAACGACCGTCACTCTAACTGCGATATAAAGAACGAAGGTGAAAATGAATTTCTCTCATGCTCATAAATTGAAGCAATGTTCGGCACATTAAATAATCTACAGTTTCCATAAATTACAGAGAAATAGATGAAGCGCAGTGGTTTTACGAATCAAGGCAGCACTGTTCTGGGTATCGCTACAGCACAAGAAAGGCGGTTCAGTGTTTTAACATCCATAACATGTCTCTTCATTCCAGTGCTGAGACTTACATTTGTTTGCAAGTTATTATTTGTTGTTATTATTATTATTTTTCTATTATTGTTTTCTGTTCGTTTTGCAGGCCTGCGCAGCAGCTATTCATGCAGCGTGTGCAAAGTCGTCCTGAACTCCATTGAACAGTACCACGCACACCTCCAAGGCTCCAAACACCAAAACAAGTGAGTGAAACCGACGTCCTCCTCCCATTCAGTTTTTTTTTTCCCTCTAAATCCTTGGTGTCCCTCCTTTCAAACACCTGTGAGTTACAGACATCCTCTCCCCTTTAAATCTTTGTAACCTCCCTCCATCCTTTCCTTGAAATCTAAGTGAACTCTGGTTGCCCATCCCCCCATCTCTGTGTTCGACCTGGATAAATGTGGTCTGTCGGTTCACTAAGCCAGACTCACAATCTGTGACCTTGTTATCAAGGGCTTTCCCTCGCCTTGTCTTCTCCCTTGTCTGGTTCTGAAACGAGCTTCGAGAACCTTCTACATCATTTATAGATCTACATCACACCCTATACAGCCCGTTTGACAGTAAGAGTAGCATGTGTGTATTTCTGAGGGGCGAACCTGAAGACTCCTCTCGCAACATGAACCAAAATATTGATGTTTCTCTTAGACAAAGAGCAGAATGGAAACACACGACACGTTTTATTTGATTCGACGCTACGTGAATGTCGCAGTGGTGTGTAAACACAGCCACCTGTGAGTGCTTAGGAATGATTAAAGATGTTCCTTATTGGCTTGTGCCAGGGGGGCTCCCAGGGTGACTCACTGCTGTGTTTGGTAAGGCTGTTGCAGTGTTTGTCTTCATATCTGTAGGTGTGTCAAACAGACAAAGTGAGTTGATATTTTCTGAGGTGAAGAAACAGCAGAGCGCGTTTTTAAACAAAGGCTCAAAAGTTACGTAGGATGAATTTTCTTTTTATATTCTATTTCTCTCGCTCTCTCCCATTGTGTATTGGCTAGCAAAGCTGTGCGTTATTTACAGACTGACTAATGTCGTCATAGAAACAATGCAGTGTTTGGTCTGAACTATGAGAGGAGAATCACCAGACTCCACTGTCACGTTCTCCTCTGTTTCTATTCCCGAGCGCGGGAGACTACGTGACGAACATCGTCTCAAATGTAACGACCGGATTCAGCTCGAGAAGGAGAGGTTTTGTTGTCGTTGTTGCTTTTTTTATAACATTAGCAGTTTAATGAAAAATACTCATATAAACTCTCAGAAAATCTATCGTATGATTATTCGTAAATGAGACCGTTTATTAAATTCTAGAATACAGTCACACAGTGTTCTCTTGGCTAGCTTTGGTTTGGAACCAGAGGCAGCTATGGTGTTGTGGAGAACAAACTGTGAGGGAATCAAGAGAATAATGAAAGGGGGGGGGGGGGGGGGGGGGGGGGGGGGGTTGGGGTTGCAGGGTGGTGTTGGGAAAGAGGAAGGAGGCAATCTCCAACAGCGAGAAGTCCAATAGTACGCACCTCTGACAGGGGTGAGTTTCGGTTTACAAGAAGCTACTCAAAGCCTTACTGCAAGTTGCCCTGTGTGTGTGTGTGTGTGTTTCCCCCCTGTCTCTCTTGCTTGCTAAGCCATAGTGTTCTGTGTTCTTGTTGTACTCGACTGGCCCCATTTCCGAGTCTCCTACGTGAGCAGACTGCATGCGTTGATAACGAGCAGTGCCCCCTAATTGCTCCTCACAATCAAGTAATTGATTAACATGCCAAGAGGAGCAAGAAAAGGGAGTCTTAAAGGAGACTGTCAGCCAAAAGCCAAATCACCAGCACCCTTCAACTCCCTCCACTCATTAATTGTAATTAAAGCTGCATCCTGCAAAGTGAAAAATCATTGAAAGTAAGGGAAAATATTGGCGAAAGCCAGGCGGTTAAGTATCTTGTCTTTCCAGCATAGAAAGCAACACCTCGGAGGAATTCGAACTCGGCCATAGCGGACAGATTAAGTTCACGCAGAGGGGAACTATTTTTCATCGTGTCAGTGGAAACGAAAGAGAGAAAAGAGGGAGAGTCATTTGTTGACAGAGCTTATTCTTCCAACACCTCTGCAGTGTGAGTGCTCTGTGTGATTCCTTTTCAGTAGGAGGGAAAACTCTGATCTGAGCCCAGATACCAGCAGCCATCTGCTACGGCCCACATAAAACAGCCTCCCATCACAATTAACGTTCAGTTGAAGTTTCTCGTTTTTGTTTTGGTTTTTTTTCTGTTCAGTGGCTCAGACACTTTGCCACACTAGCTTGACAGACCACTGCAGTGCAAAGAGAGTATATTATCCCTTTGAAATAAGTTGAAGTTGTAAAATATAGTGAAAAATATTTTGCTCGCTTAGAAATAAAGAGCTGTTACGGTAAACAAATCTCCCTGAGTATGCGATCAGGATCATTGTCATACAGTGTCCAGTACTGAATGTTTCTTTTCCAGCTGAACTGATTTCAGATCAGTAACAGTGATGTGTAGAAAGACATTTTGTATAGAGTATACTGATACTGATAATGTTTTATGTAGTTTATAAATGCATGTGCTGTGTATCGGGGAAAGGGAAGTGTCCAGTTAGGGAGCGTGTAGATTTAATTTTGGACATTCAATTGTACGAACAGTGTTTAAATATAATTTGTTTTTCAGAGTAAGTAACAGAGACCTCACATGAATGCTGGAGTGTGTTTATCTAACGTGACTCCGGAGGACCCCCCCACCCCACCCCACACACACACACACACACACACACACACACACACAATGCTCTCTGGCTTGTGCTCAGTGGAGGGGTAAATTTTGGGGATGGACGGTAATGTCTGGCAGATTGTTTTCATCGTGTAGAGCAGAGCAAACACTCGATTGCATTTCCAGCAGCTAAATTAATGGCCTTCACCTGCAATGTCTGTGTCTCAAGGGGAAGCTCCTGTTTTTGTACGTGGAGCAGACAGTCAAGGCCAAGCTACGGGAAAGAAAAACAGTCTCGTAGATGATGGCCTAATGCAGACCTTTACATTTATACAGTGCAGTTGATTTGCGCTATGCAGAGTGTGTGTGTGTGTGTGCGCGCGCATGTGTCTCATAGCTAATTTGCACTATGCACTGTCTGTGTGTGTGTGTGTATGTGTGAGATTTATAGCTGATTTGCACTATGCAGTGTATGAGTGTGTGTGTGTCTATCTGTCTGTCTGTGTGTATGTATCTGTATGTGTATATGTGTGTGTGTATGTGTAAGTGACGCTGCGTGTGGTTGGAAAAGGCAAACAGTTATTTTAACGTGAAATTGGAAGGTAGGAAGTAATTCTTGCATTCTCGTTACAGTTGGAGTAAAGTACTCATCCATTGTCAGGCAACTTCACAACATGTTATTTAAATTCACAAAGCAATTTAAAAGCCGCAGAAGACGACTTGTCCTTGCCTGCCTCGTAAGGGGGTAGAAGTGGTGCTGTGTTTCTATTTTTACCAGTCTTGTTTAGTTTCATTGTCTCAGACTGAATACAGAGGGCAAAATTCGACGTACAACCCTCAGTGTTTGTCGGTAAGTACCGAATGAGACTGACGTGATGCATTTTTAAGATAAACTTTTCACAACCGTTTGTGGAGATTGCATCTACTCCGCGATATCCCCGTCTGACATCAGCTTACCTCAAAAGCTTTTAAAATTAAGAGTGATGGCAAAAACACTCCTGTGTAAATATGACATTTCTCTCCAAAAAGGTCACATAAAAAATTGAAAGAAGCAGCAGAAGAAGAAGAAGAAGAAGAAGAGGAAGAAAAAAATGAGAGCACATGAGGACATTTTTGTTTTTATACTAGTCTTAAGTTTGACTCCTACTTGCAGAGTTGCTGAGCAACATGCCCGTAGGTGGAGCCTGTGCGTGTTGGGCCAGCAGATGTGACATTGTGAGTAGGAAGGCACCCTGTCGAGATCTAATGAAGTCCATCCAATCAGCACCATGGCTCCGTCATTAGCCCGCACCGAATTTCAAGCACATTTTGTGAAACCATTATCTCAATAGCTTATATCATCTGCGACTTCTCGCGGTATATTAGCCCAGGCAGCGATAAGAACTGAAGAAGTAGAAGAAAAAAAAAAAAGTCTTCTAATGCTCATTATTGACTGAGAGAATTTCTTTTTTTTTTTTTTTTTAATATTAGAGAAGAATCTCTGTTCTCGTTGTTCTGGTGTCTGGCCTTTTGCTTTGCGCCATCAGTGAGAAAATTGGTGGTTAAGGTAGTAGGATGCATAACATTTTTTTTCCCCCCTTTTTGCTGTTAAATAAAACAAGAGGAACATCAAGCCGCGAGGAAGATCGCTAATGTGAGGGAAATTGATTTTTGAAGACTAGGAAGGATAATGATGGTGGTCTAAAATAAGTTTATAAATTAATCACCACTTTCCATCCCGTTTGCCGCGGTGATTATGTGGAGAGTGAAACTTCCAAACGGTGCTTTACAAGTGACCTGAACATTTTCCACGAACACATTTAAAACACTTTGTGGTCCTTAGAGTGCCTTTTTCTTTTTCTGGAAAGTCTAAAAGATTTTTATCTTGGTATTTTTCTCCCATAGTTGTCAAGGGCGTGTGAATGTCACCTGATTTTGTGAGGTATAAAGCTTAAAGCTAAACTGTCTTTGATCGTTTAAATGCTTTCTACAAAACAGTTTGTCACTGTCTAGAGAAAGAGCAGGTCGTCAATTGCTTCTTTTTTCCCCCCTCTCTCTCTCATTTCATCTGTCTCCTTTTATCTCTGTCCCTTTTTTTTTTTTTTAAACCTATCCCACCATTCAATCTACTGTCATCCAATCTAGTGTCCCGTGAAGAACAACAGTGACAGCTTGATCAGTAACAGCTACAATTACCTATCACGGGAGCAGCAGGATATAGACTAAGGAAGACTCCCTGCTTGGGAAGGTTCTGTGAGCTCTCCACTCTCTGCTGCAAGCCGCATCTCAAATTATCCCTAAATCAAAGACAAAATTAAAGCCTGTCAATAGGAGTGCTCAGACGCTTTCTTACTTGGACTGAAATTTTAATGGTGTTGAAAGCGCCTGTTTTAAGCGCTGCCGTCAAATGCTGTTTACTCTTTCTTTTTTTTTTCTTTTTTTTTTGGTGTGGTGGTGGGGGGGGGGGGGGGGGGATGGGGAAGAGATAAATGCTCCATTTGTTTCGTCCGAGCCGTGACGCAGAGAAAGCAGGCCGGGTCTTCACCTCATCAGCGTTTCAGTAGGTCAGGCAGCCAGCGTTGTTTCGCCCCACCACACACACCGTCTTCTCTAGCTCTTGTCGGCATGAGGAACATTTGACCTTGACCAGCTGAACTCAACTCGTGAGTCAGCCTCCTTTTGGTGAAAACTCAGTTGAGGAGACATCTTTCTTTTAAAGGAGACTCCAAAGTTGGTTCCAGGCTCGGGTTCGGTTTAAGCCTACGCTAGCGACAGAGTTTATTTGTATGTTTATGATCAGTTCAGTTTGAGTACACCCAAGAGCATTGTCCCTAAACTCAGCGAAACTCATTGTCTGGCTCTCAGACTAGTGAATGCCATCTGTAAGCCAAGTGTTGTGGATGTGCCCTCGGGGGGGTCTGCGGCATGGTCCAGGGGTTTGATGTGAGGCAGTCAGCCCTAATAAGGCCTAATCTGACCTGGCTCAGTCTGCTGCTGTGTGTCCTAGGGGGAGGTCTGCTTGATTTGGCAAACCGTCACTCCGCCGCCCACTCTCCAGTGGTCCCTGGTCCCCGTGGCCGGCTGGGCAGGTTGTTATCTCTGATCCTGAGCGTAGGGGGAAACCTGCAAAAACAGTGGGCAGTTTATTTATAACACACCCCCCCTTCCCCCCTCCCCTCTCCTGCCTCTCTCAGCCTGCACAGCCTGTCATGCTCACTGGCCTTTCTGGACGGACGTGAACGGCTGCCTGGGCTCCGGCTGAACAAAAATGGGCGGGGGCGGGGGGGGGGGGGGGGGGAATGGGAGAGACTCACACTGTGCTGTGACCTGGACCGGACTGACAGAATCCGTTAGCTACGCTTACCCGCCGCTGGCAACGTCAACCCGTCCCCGTCCCCGTCCCTACCCCCACCCCCCCTCCCCCCCCTCCCCTCCCCAGCGGGCCACTGGCAGGACAGCACTGTAAAAGGGTCGTATGATTTGGAAGCCCAGTTGCCCAGCACCCACCCCCACCCCACCGCAGTGCGTCTTCCAGGGCTGCCACCAGGGCTCACGCAAAATCGCTTCCTTCATGGTCGAGGCTCCTCAGGCTGGCCGCCAAGGATCCGTCAGCACTGAGTCACCCTGCGCCAGCACACCCCCCCCCCCCCCCCCCCCCCCCCCCGCCCTACAGTCCCCCGGGTCTTGTTCAGTTCCCACTGTACCTACAGTCCAGTACACATCTGCAAACCATCTGGTTCCCTTATGTGAGACATCCAAAGAAATACGCTCAGCATGCGCACAGAAACAGGCAAATGAGTACATACAGTATGCTTCATTATAGAGGCCGCCCCTGTGAATGCGTTACATATTAATGTAACCCCGTACCATTAGGGCAGTGACGTAAAATGTGTTAAAAGGGAGTGTGTCATTAGACCTCACTCAGAAGCTACACATCGACCAAAGACACCAAAGACAGCAGATCTACGGCTGAGTCAGTTGTCTCTTTCCTGCTTGTAGGCCATTCGTCTCCTCATGTCAGTCACGTTTGTTACGGACCTGACAAACAGAGATCATGTGGAGCTGCTAAAGTGATTTAGTGTCTAGGCAGTGCAGGCATGTGGCTTCCGCTGAAAGAGCTCAATATTTCACAGAGTACTACCTCTGTCAACACATGACATACAAGCACAAGCACACGCACACACATACACACACACACACACACACACACACACACACACATGCTGACAGTCGCACACACACATTTGTTGCTGCAAGGTTTCAGACGCTTATCACCCTGTGGCCAGTGGTTTGGACACACAGCGATCTGGGCAGCTATGATTATATGCCTGTTATCTTAAAATGCTGTCCGTATTCATAGACCTCTGCCTCAACCCACCCAACCCCCCCCAGCTCTCAGTTCCCAGCTCCCAGCTCCAGATGGCTGGGCATTCACCTGGCCTCCCTTTATCTTTCAGCCTCTCTGCAGTGGGATATTTTAACTGGGTGCCCACAGACCTGTGCACCAAGATAAGGCAGTGATTTAATGTGTTCGACACAGCCAGCACTGCAGCCCGGACTAAGAGTGCTGACAGTGGAGTGTTTTACTGGGAACCGCTTAAAACCCCAGGAGAGCCTGGCTTGGGCACCCAACCCGACAGGAATGATATGCGATATACGCATATGATATCCAAAGAATGTTTGCTTTGTTAGTGATAGCGCTTCTGGGTTCTGCGCGTACGTTTAAAAACAGAACCAGCCACCGCCGTTCGGACTTTTGGGGGATTAAGCGACTCTCCCCGTTGAGTGTCGACGTTAAGGTGGGAACGCGGAGGGAAGGATATTTCCTCCCCTTAACTCGGTGCTTCACACGCGTGAGAGAGATTAGAGGCACAAGTGGGTGTGGAGAGGCTGTGTTAGAGAGAGGAGCGAGGTTGAGAACAGATGTAATGATGGTTAAAGAGTGGTGCTGATTGATTGGACGAGAGCGCGGCGTAATCTAGCCCCACGGCGCCAGTGTTTAGCTCTTTCCACTCTTCCATTGATTCCCCCAACTGCTCCGCGCACAGAACAAGATAGGAGGTTCCAGCTCATTTAGCGCTCCCTACCTGTGTAATCTGTCTCCCCCCTCCCCGTACCGCACAGCTCCGCGCTCCTCCAATAGGAGCCCCTCTGCGAGAAGAATCTGGACAACGGGGAAACTTCTCCTGGTGGAAGATCGTTTGCCTTCCCACACGCAGGGCGATCAAACAAAAAAAGGGATCAATTCAGTTGTCATTTTTCCAGGATGTCTTGATTATGTATTTGGATGCATGTGAGACTACACGTCCCATCATGCTGTGGTTTTTTTTAGAGCATTGTGGGTAGTTCAGTTACTTCTGTCAGTTAGAATTTCAAATTACATTGCATTAAAACTGTGCACCATCTCTCTGTGATTTATTTCACTGTAATAAATAGATGCGTGTCATTGCCATATGCAGCAGAGTGCTGAGGCTGTGAGGAGCTAAGGTGGGAAAATGTGTCTTTTACACTGTGTCAGAGAAGAACAGGACTTAAAGTGACAAAATATGATACCGCAGAGAATATATGTGTTTGTGTGTGTGCATGTGTGTGTGTCTGCGTGTGTCCCTAAGTCCGAAGTTGTCATTCACGTGGAATTTACCTATGATTTTCTGCAAGTTTTCCCCTGGCTGATTCAGAAGAGAGAGAGAGAGACAGAGAGAGAGAGAGAGAGAGAGAAAAGAGAGAGAGAGAGATGGGTCGTTTTAAGGGAAGTTTGCTGTTGAAAGGCAAAACTGAATGTATTTTATTTGTGTGGAAGTCAGGAATAAGCTGTCTAATGTACTGCAGGGTGCGGTCTGTGAGAGTGGCTTTGGAGATAATACCTTCCCCGTCTCCGGGGGTCTGGCGGTCGCGGGGCTGAGGAAGGGGCCTGCAGAGGCCCCTGTCGCACAGGGGGGTGAAAGCCGGCAGGATAAGCATGGAGTCGTGTAAGGAGCTTTAGCGGGAAGATGGGTGCTGCTCTGACAGTCACTGGGGATTAGTTCCCTCAGCAAAGCAGGCATAAAGAGAGACTCACTGTAAAAACACATTCCTCTCGCCATCCCTTAACAGAGTCACGGTAGCCCCTCTAATCTCTCTCTCTCTCGCGCTCGCTCTTTTGCTTGCCTCTTACTTCTTCTTGCTCTCTTCAAAGTCCTCCTCCCTAAGAGAGCACTTGCAGACTGTGTTAGT